>NC_056750.1:35908251-35918251 GCF_019279795.1 Protopterus annectens
CTGCTGTTGCTGCTGGTTCAAAAGGAGGAAGTGTCAATTTTTCTAGCACAAAGTTCAAGTCCCATGCTGGTAGTGGTGGCTTCCTAGGAGGCTTTACATTTTTAATTCCTCTCAGAAACTGTCTGAGCAGAGGATGTGAGAAGACAGGAGGATCCAAGTCGTATTCTGCTGAAATAGCTGATGCATGAATCTTAATGGAGGAATAGGACAGGCCTGTGTGGAAGAGCTCTGCCAAGTATTCCAGAATGTTGGCTATGTTTACCAGTGACACATCTTCTCCTTTTGCAGTACTCCAAATGAGAAATCTTTTCCATTTTGCTGAATAATTTTTTCTTGTTGAGGGTCTGCGAGCCTCAAGGATAATGTCTTTAACCCTTTGGGATAAATTTGGGTTAAATGGTCTTATGCAATGTTCCAGGCAGTCAGCTGCAGAGTTTTCAGGTTTGGATGCAGATTGTTGTAGTTGTTCTGTGTTAACAGCAAGGGAACCAGGGGAAGTGGCCATATTTGTTCCCGAGACATGCTCCTCAGTAATGGGTACCAATGTTGCCTTGGCCAGTCTGGAGCTATCAGAATGATCCTTGGACGGTCCTCTTTGATCTTCAATAGCACTTTGTGCATCAAAGGAAGTGGTGGGAATGCATATGCTGTCAGGTTTTTCCAACTGAAGGATAGGGAGTCCACCTTCCAGGCAAGTGGGTGGTACGTCCTTGTGCAGAATTTCTTTAGTTGCTGATTGCGTGGGGATGCAAATAAGTCTATTTCTGGGAGTCCCCATTTTCTTGTAATGGTTTTGAAGATGTCCGGATGCAGCATCCATTCGTGGGCATCCGTGGTAGTCCTGCTTAAAATGTCTGCTAAGATGTTTTCTCTTCCTGGTACAAAAATTGCTTTTAATTGAATGTTGTAGCTCAGGGCCACATTCCAGAGATCCAGTGCCATCCGGCAGAGAGGATACGAATGTGTGCCTCCCTGTTTGTTGATGTGCCACATAACTGTGGTGTTGTCTGTCCTTATCATCAATAGACCTTGCTGAAGGAATGGTCTGAATGCCTGAATTGCCAGCTTTACTGCCAGCATTTCCTTTAGATTTATGTGTAGGTGTAGCTGGTTTTGAGACCATAAGCCTTGTATGCACTTGCCCAGCATGTGTGCCCCCCAACCAAGGTCTGAGGCATCTGTCGTGATGGTTTGTCTTGGTTGAGAATTGTGAAAGGGCAATCCTGTGTTTGATTGACAAGCCTGAGCCCACCATAGGAATTCTTGCTTCAGGCATGGAATAATGGGAATCTGGGTTTCTAAGCTGTGCTTGTGTTGAGACCATAGATTCCTTAGGTACCACTGTAGTTTTCTCATATGCAGTCTGGCATGAGGAACCAATATTATGCAGGATGCCATCAAGCCCAAGGCTTGCAGTACTTTTCTTGCTGTCAGATGGTTCTGCTTTGTTAAGGCTAAGAAGTAGAGAGGTAGCTACTCCTGTTTTTCTACTGTTAGGAATGCCATTTGCCTTGATGTGTCCAACTCTGCACCCAAAAAGGTTATTCTCTGGGATGGTATCAGTCTTGACTTTTTTATATTGACTGTGTATCCCAGGGCTTGTAGCAGATAAATGACCCTTTGTAAATCTTCTGCTAGTTTGCTTTTGTTGTCCGCTTGTATCAGGCAGTCGTCCAGGTATGGGTAGATTTGGATTCCCTGAAGTCTGCAATGAGCAATTACTGATGCCAGGCATTTCGTGAACACTCTGGGCAGTAGATAAGCCAAAGGGCAATGCTGAGAATTGATAATGCTCTGATCCTGCAAGAAATCTGAGGTATCTTCTGCAGTTTGGTCGTATGGGGACGTGCAGGTATGCCTCCTTGAGATCTAGAGTCACCAGCCAAGACTCCTTGCCCAGCATGGGAAGAAGCTGCTGTAGAGTCAGCATTTTGAATTTTGGAACAATGAGGAATGTGTTTAAAGCGGACAAGTCGAGAATAGGTCTCCATTCGCCTTCTTTTCTTGGTACCAGGAAGAGTCTGGAGTAAAATCCCTTACCGTGCTCCATAGATGGTACCTTTTCTACAGCTCTCATCCTCAATAATTGGGATATTTGTTTTAGTGCTTCTGTCTTTTGATTTGGAGGTAGGTTTGGCATTCCTCTCTTCCCTGGTAGAGTATGGAAGTGAAACCTGTAACCTTGGTCTATTATCTGTAAAATCCACTTGTCTCTTGTGATGTAATGCCAGTTTGTTGCAAATAAGGCTAGCTTTCCGCCTAAGGGTGCTTGCAGTTGTTCCCTGGTAGGCGGTGCCAGAGCCAAGTCACTGTGATTGACCTGTAGTTGTGGTGGTGGCTGTGTCTGTGGCTGTGCCTCGCTGGTTGTTGCCCTGCCACTGACGTCCTCTGTAGGCACCCCTGGATTGGTTTCTGCCTCTTGAACGCATATTCCTGCCTCTCTGAGTTCTGGAGGAGTCTGGAAAGGACCAAGTCTTGGAGGGCCAATTCCTGCTAAACCTTGGAGGTTGGACCTGTAAGAAATATTTTACTGTTTGGACAGATTTTGCCTTTTCTTCCATCTTCTTCAGTACTTGTTGTGCAGGAGAGCCAAACAAATTGAGCTTATCCATTGGAGCATCTAATAGTTTTGATTTGACATGGTCTGGTAAGGCCTGTTCTTTTAGCCATGCATGCCTTCTGATGACTGTGCCAGTCATGGCTGATCTAAAGGAAGCCTCCAGTGCATCATAGCCGCATTTTAGGGAATGGTTACTGACCTGTTGAATGTTATGTACCATTTCCTGCACATATTTTTTGTCTACTGTTTCATCTGAGGACACTTTTTTGGTTAACTGATCTAGCAAAAATTCTTGATACTGCATCATGTGAAATTGACAATTCAAGGCCCTAGCTGAAAGAGTAGCAGAAGTGTAAACTTTTTTACCCCATCTCTCTAAGGATCTGGATTCCCTTTCAGAGGGGAGGGGGTTTTTGGCAGAGGTGGCTGCTACAGCCTTAGGTCCTTGGGAGATAGTCTCTGGATCTGCAAGGGGAGCCTTATACAAGTGATAGTGTGCGTCCGGGACCCTGTAGCATCTATCGGGCTTAACAGGGGCCGGAGGCAGAGAATCGGGAGCAGTACAAGCATCATTAAATGCATCATCTACAACAGAAAGAACTGGAGGTATGGCTAAAGGCCTATGTTGTGGCAAATGCAGAAAAGTTCTAAGCCTTTTTCTGGAATCTGAAAAATCCTGGCCCTGCCACTGAAATTGTAGAATTTGAATTGTAGAATGCAGGGTTTCCCCAAAGGAAAATTCCTCAGGCGGAGAGGCAGAAGGAATGGACTCTTCACCATCAGAGTCTTCATAAGGGGAGAATGGGGCCTCTGGAGGGTCTGTATCATTTGAGTCATCAGAGGAATCATCTGTAGACACTGGCTCAGGGGGGCTCTGCTCTAGGTCTCTTCTCTGGAGGCGGGTGAGAGGCCCTGTCTGGTTGAGGTTGGGATCCTCGGATTAAAGAAATGAGATCCTCTGCTAAACTAAGCATTTGAGAACTAGAGCTAGGTCTGTGAGAGGGGGGCTTAGCAGGCACAGATTTAGTAGTTTTAGCTGCTTTAGCCCTGGCAAAGGCCTTAATGGACATGGCTGCAGGTGGCCTAGCAGCTCCACGTGCAGGGGTTGAAATATCCAAGGGAATAGTGTCTGATAATTCCTGAGAAACTGTAACAGCAGGTGGAATATCAGAAGCCGATTCCACAAGGTTGGAAGAGGCCTCGGCAGAAGGAAAGTTTTCGGCTGAAGGAGGAACCGCTTGCTCGGTTTCAGCCGAAACCGAGACACTAGCGGTTGGCTTAACCGCGGTTTCGGCCGAAAGTGCAGACCGCGAGTGTCGGTCCTTTTCCTTGCGTTTTTTAGATATTTGCGAAGTCAGAGGATCCGACGGCATAATATAAGCGAAATCGGAGCCGAAAAACTCCTCAGCAAACTCCGACCGACGTCTAAGCGTCCGCCGGTTAAAAGAAGCACAGGCTAGACAAGCTGCAACGTCGTGGTCTGGGCCTAGACAAGGTAAGCAGTAAGAGTGGAAATCTTTATGAGGTATTTGTTTCCCACAAGTTAAACAGTTATTCACTTTTTCTGACATCGGCTGAGGCAAGAAAGAGTCCCCAACGGGGTACTTAGCTTTTTAGAAGTCTTCGAAGTAGTATTCGGTAGTAGTAATCTCTGGTTCTGACCGACCGGCACTTGCGAACAGCTTCTGCTTCGGGCGCCACGTGGCAAGAAAGACTGAGGAAAATGGAGTCGGCTGATGCCTTTATACCCGAATAACTGCAGCTATGACGTCGGGTGAAGTGCGACACCAGCCGAGGCCAGACCCAGACTTTGGAATCCGGCCGACCGAAGGGCTGCCTGACGACAGGACAACCCATTTGTAAGGACTGCAGATGCATCCTTGAAGGACATACACACATATACATACATATACATACACACATATACATACATATATATATATATATATATATATATACACACACACACACACACACACATATATATATATATATATATATATATACATATACACACACACACATATATATATATATATATATATATATACATATACACACACACACACACACATATATATATATATATATATATATATATATATATACATATACACACACACACATATATATATATATATATATATATACACACACACACAGACACACACACACACACACACACACACATATATATATATATATATATATATATATATATATATATATATACACACACACACACACACACACACACACACACACATACACGCGCAGACACACACAGACACGCACACACATGCACGCAGACACACAGACAGACACACAGACACACACACACATGCACACAGACACACACAGACAGACACACAGACAGACAGACACACAGACAGACAGACACACAGACATACAGACACACAGACATACAGACACGCACACACACAGGCACACACACATACACACACACGCACACACACACACACTTGTGTGTACTTGTTTCACCTCACATGCAAAATTACATGCAATTTAGAGAACCACTAATTCAACTAATTAAACATTTATGGGATGTGCCAGGAAATCAGAGTACCCATAAAAACCTGCTTGAACATAGGGCGGATATGTGACTCAGTAAAGAAGACTTTCCAGTCAGAAACCAAACTGAGGTAGCAATGCTAACCTTTGTACCACTATATCACATTATGTATGTAAAACATCTGGTCTTAATTTTATTTTTCCACAGACTTTCATTTTGCTAATACTCCTCCAGACTATAATTTTTCTAGGGAGAAAGCAAGAAGACATGATTTTCATTTCATACAATTTCCAATAACATGATTTATATTTATAAATTTAGAGGTCACAGACATGCTTGAGCATTTGTGGCTACCTATGGGTACAAATTAGGGAAAGCCATTGTGGACAGGGCACTTTTCTATTCATCTATGCATGCCATCACTCAGTCACGCGCCATGCCAATGGCGATGCATAGAATGCCATTTCACCTACTGCGTGTCTTTGGAAGAAAACTAAAGTGCCTGAAGAAAACTAATGAAGATGCAGGGGGAACAAGGAGACCTCATGCAGAACCCACCTCAACCAAGCATTGAAATGGAATATCCAAGTTCTTAGTCTGTCTTTTCCAGGCATCAAATTTAAAATTAAAAGTATCACAAAACCATGGATCATTTTTCAGTTGAAGTTCAGAACTGCACAAACCATTTTTTTAAAATGTACTTTTACCTTTAACTGCATTTCACCGAATGTTACTATACATTAACATTTGTAATACAGTAATATACAAATAACGTCAAAGCCCTTGGTTTACTAATTTAGAAAGGTAACAATCATTTTTAATGATTAAAGAACACAGAAAATCAAGTCCTTCTAGATAACACACCAGAGGAACTTTTAACATTCAGAGCCAAGTACAACACTTCTGATAGCACAAAACACAGTTCAAGTGACAAGGATGAATAGTACAGTTGTGTACACTTACCATGAATGAAGATGTCCGAGTGTATTCACTGTTGCAGTCATTACATTTGGGTAATCCTGCTGGCAGGTTGCCCTTAGTCGACCTGAATTCCAAAGTCCTGGGTCCTGCGTCGGCTGCTGTCGCCCCTTCCTTGACGTCTGGTCGTCAGGGGTATAAAAGATGCGGCCGACACCATTTTCTTTAGTTTTTCTTGCCCCAGATGTCAGGTGCCCCCTAAAAGGGTAGCCAATTTATATATATATATATATATATATATATATATATATATATATATATATATATATATATATATATCTATATAAACATGCACCAATATAAACTTTACCTTCCTCTTCAAGCAAATACACCACATAGCTTGTATGAATCAAAGAACGAAAGATAGGTTCCATCAGAAGAAAGGGGGATGATGGGAGGGTAACCTGGACTGCAACAGTGAATACACTCTAACATCTACATTTATGGTAAGTGTACACAACTGTATTATGTTCTTCGTGTTTCACTGCTGCAGTCATTACATTTGGGTAGAGTCCCAAAGCTATGGTTGGGAGGCTGGAGCTAAACAGAGGTAGGAGCGGCTATGAGGCCCTGCAGAACTGCAGTGGCAAAGCCTGCCCTGGATTTAGAGTAGAGTGGCAGATGATAGTGCTTTGTAAAGGTGTGCACTGAACTCCAAGTAGCAGCCTCTAAAATGTCCTTGGTTGGTACTCCCCTGAAAAAGGCTGCTGAAGTGGCTGCAGCTCAGGTTGAATGTGGCCTAATGCCCTTGGGCACTGACTTGCCATGGTGTAAGTAGCAGAAACAAATGCAGTGGCCTATCCACTTTGAAATAGTCTGTTTTGAGATACCCTTTCCTTGTGATCCTGCAGCATATGCCACTAGTAATTGTTCTGTCTTTCTGAAAACTTTGGTTCTGTCCAAGTAGAATCTAAGCTGTCTGTGTACGTCCAACGAATGCAGAATTCTCTCCCCCTTGTTCTGTGGATTTGGATAAAAAGTTGGCAGATGAATAGTTTGGTTAAGAGCCACACCGGACACCACCTTAGGCATAAATGCTGGGTTTGTCCTCAGAGAGACACTGTCTGGATAAAAAATGATAAAAGGTTCCACAGCCATGAGTGCCTGTAGCTCTGAAACTCGTCTTGCAGAAGTTATTGCTAGGAGCAGAGCTGTTTTCCAAGATAAAAACTTTATATCAGCAGCAGCAGCTGGCTCAAAAGGAGGCAGGGTGAATTTTTCCAAGACATAGTTGAGATCCCATGCAGGCATTGGTGATCTCCTTGGAGGCCTTAAATTTTTGGCTTCTCTGAGGTACTGCTTTAATAAGGGATGAGAAAAGATTGGTGGCTCTGTACTGTAATGAGCCGAAATGGCAGAGGCATGAATTTTAATAGAAGAGAAAGAAAGGCCTTTGTCCAGCATCTCAGTTAAATATTGCAAAATCTGAGGAATATTTGGCACAGCTGTATCAGTTCCTTGTGCATGGTTCCCAGCACAGAATCTCTTCCATTTTCCAGCATAAGATTTTCCAGTACTAGGCCTTCTGGCTTCCAAAATGACATCCATCACAGTTTTACTGAGAGGTGTGTTTTGTATGACTACATTATCCGCCATGCTGTAAGGTTTAAAGTCCTGAGTTGGCTGTGCAGGATCTGATTGTTTTGCTGGGACAGTAGATGAGGTATTTGAGGTAAGGACCAAGCTGGGCATTGAGACAAGTTCCTTAGTATTGGATACCAGTACTGGCGGGGCCAGTCTGGTGCAATCAGTATCATCTTTGGCTTTTCCTATCTGACCTTTAGGAGTACCTTGGGGAGGAGAGGCAGTGGGGGAAAGGCATACACTGATAGGATCTTCCAGCTGAATGATAGGGCGTCCACTTTCCATGCTTGTCTGTGATAAATCCTTGTGCAGAATCTTTTTAGTTGGTAATTGTGAGGGGAGGCGAATAGATCTATGTCTGGGCATCCCCATTTCCTTGTTATCATGCTGAAGACTTGTGGATCCAGCTGCCACTCGTGGGGATACATGAGGTTTCTGCTTAGTTCGTCTGCCATAGTATTTTTCCTTCCTGGCAGGAATTGTGCCTGCAGATGTACTTGGTAAGTCAATGCTGTGTCCCACAATGTCACGGCTAGTCTGCAAAGGGGTAAGAATGTGTGCCCCCTGCTTGTTTATATACCACATGACCGTGGTGTTGTCTGTCTTTATCAGTAGTTGTCCCGGATGAAGTAGGTCCTTGAAGGCTGTCAGGGCATTTTGAACAGTTAGCATCTCTTTTTGATTGATATGTAGATGCATTTGGTTTGAGGTCCATGTGCCCTGAATGCATCTTCCTGCCATGTGGGCCCCCCAGGCATAATCTGATGCATCTGTTGTTAGTGTCTGCCTGGCTGGGGATAATGTGAATGGCTGTCCCTTGTTTTGGTGACAAGCCTTTGCCCACCATCGAAACTCTTGTTGCAGGCAGGGAATGAGAGTAATCATAGTTTCCAGGCTGTGACAATTTTGAGTCCAAACACCTTTTAGGTACCATTGAAGTTTCCTCATATGCAGTCTTGCATATGGAATTAGTAGGATGCAGGATGCCATGAAGCCCAAAGCCTGCAGAATTTTTCTTGCAGATAACTGGGCCTTTGTTGCCATTTCCTTGAAATAGGTAGTCAGTTGCCTTTGTTTGTCTGGCGTGAGATAAGCCATCTGGGCAGTTGTATTTAAGAATGCACCCAGGAATGTTATCTCTTGTGAGGGTACTAGTTTTGATTTCTTTTTGTTGACCGTGTACCCTAGGCATGTTAGAAGTCTTTTCACAAACGCCAGATGCTGTAGAAGAATGTCCTTGCTCTCTGCTTGAATTAGACAGTCATTCAAGTAAGGATATATTTGTATTCCTCTTTGTCTGCAGAAAGCAATTACTGGTGTCAGGCACTTTGTAAAGACCCTGGGCGCAGTAGATAAGCCAAAGGGCAGTGCAGAGAATTGGTAATGCATTGAGCCAGCCTTGAATCTGAGGTATCTTCTGCATATTTGTCTGATTGGGACATGCAGGTATGCCTCTTTTAGGTCTAAAGTCAACAAGTCAAGCGTTCTTGCCCAGCATGGGCAGAAGCTGCTGCAAAGCCAACATCTTGAATTTTGGTATATCCAGGAATGTGTTCAGAATAGATAGGTCCAGTATTGGCCTCCAGGCCTTGTGCTTTCTGGGTACCAAGAACAGTCTTGAGTAAAATCCTTGTCCCTGCTCTTGCTCTGGTACTTGTCAAATGGCCCCCATGTCCATGAGAGATGAGACTTGCTTTTGTGCCTCTGCCCATTGATTTTTTGGCAGATCTGGCCAGCCATTTGCCTTTGGCAGGGTATGGAAATGGAACTTGTAGCCTTCTGACACGATATTTAGAACCCACTTGTCCTGGGTTAAGATGTGCCAATTTTGAGAAAAAAAGTGCTAATTTTCCCCCTAAGGGTGCTGCCAGGAGATAAGTGCTTGGTGCAGGCAGGGGGAAGTCATTGGGACTGTTTCCTGTATGGTTGTGATTTGTCTTCTCCAACTTTGGAGGTAGAAGCACCACATTGCTTTGACCTGTATGAACCTTGCACCAGGGATCTGCCTCTAGGGTGTCTGGGTCTGCCCCTTTGAGGTCTGTCTGACACAGGAAAGGACCAATTCTTTGTTGACCAGTTTCTACAAAACCTAGGTGGCTGTACTTGTAAAAAATCTTTGACAGTTTTCATAGATTTAGCTTTGTCCTCCATTTTCTTTAACACCTCTTCTGCCTTAACACCAAACAAAGTATCATGCTGTAAAGGTGCATCTAATAATTTAACTTTGACATGATCAGGCAGATTTTATTCCTTTAACCAAGCATGCCTTCTAATTACAGAACCCGTAACTGCGGCCCTGCAGGAGGCCTCCAAGGAATCAAAACCACATTGCAAAGTATGCTTTC